>NC_018391.1:0-25539 GCF_000208865.1 Neospora caninum Liverpool
AACCCTAAACCCTAAACCCTAAACCCTAACCCTAAACCCTAAACCCTAAACCCTAAACCCTAAACCCTAAACCCTAAAACCCTAAACCCCTAAACCCTAAAACCCTAAACCCTAAACCCTAAACCCTAAACCCTAAACCCTAAACCCTAAACCCTAAACCCTAAACCCTAAACCCTAAACCCTAAACCCTAAACCCTAAACCCTAAACCCTAAACCCTAAACCCTAAACCCTAAACCCTAAACCCTAAACCCTAAACCTAAACCCTAAACCCTAAAACCCTAAACCCTAAACCCTAAACCCTAAACCCTAAACCCTAAACCCTAAACCCTAAACCCTAAACCCTAAACCCTAAACCCTAAACCCTAAACCCTAAACCCTAAACCCTAAACCCTAAACCCTAAACCCTAAACCCTAAACCCTAAACCCTAAACCCTAAACCCTAAACCCTAAACCCTAAACCCTAAACCCTAAACCCTAAACCCTAAACCCTAAACCCTAAACCCTAAACCCTAAACCCTAAACCCTAAACCCTAAACCCTAAACCCTAAACCCTAAACCCTAAACCCTAAACCCTAAACCCTAAACCCTAAACCCTAAACCCTAAACCCTAAACCCTAAACCCTAAACCCTAAACCCTAAACCCTAAACCTAAAACCCAGAAACTAAAACCTCAAACCTCTAAAGCCTAAACCGTGTCAACCCGAAATCCGTAAACCCTTTTTAACAATCATTTTTTATACTTATGAAATTTCTAGCTTTTCTTCTAGTTTTTCTGCTCGTTTTTTGAAATTTTGTCGACTTTTCTCTGATGATTTTGCGAATTTTAAGGAATTTCTCCATTTGTAACTTTTCGTTCTCTTTTCAGTGCTTTTTAAATTTGTTTTTCTGTTTTGAGGAATCTAAAGAGCTGCCTTATATTGACAATGTACATGCAACACAGTCGCCGCTAGGTCGTATTGTTTATGAGATTTCCCTAAATGCCCCAACTCTGCACACCCTAGCGGACAGGGACTCTTCGACGTGGTATGCTGACATGGGACAGAGGCGTTAGATTTCAGTTTCGCTCGCATTCGTCACCATGTACGCAGATTCAAAATGATATTCTTTCTGTTGTAATCGTTGGCATCATATGCCTGCAACACCGCACTGCACACGGATACCCGCTATTTTTTTGACAGTTTATGTAAAGATGTCGACATTGGCGGACCATCCGCAGTTGACGGTGGACATACAAAGTGGGCTACAGGGTGGAGGTAAACTAATTTTTTGTGTTGGTCTGCTACACCAGCAGTTTCCCAACATGAACCAGCGTATCTTGGTTCTGTGGGGAAGTTAAGTGAGCTTATCCCGTGTCGTGAATCTGGGGAAAAACATTCCCGAACTTGGTTGCTAAAAAAGTCATAACCCATGAGGACGCATGAATGAAACGAAGAAGCGAATTCAGCGGACTGTACAGAACCACGGCCATCAAAGTACTTGTTGCAGAGACATATTGGAGTTGAGACCAAAGTGCACCTCAAGCGTTTGGGGAACTCACACTTCTTCTTGTGCGGATGGCTGTTGCATGAGTTGACATGGACCAGCTATGCAACAGACATTTTGTTACATTGCACCTTCATTTTGTGTATCCGGCCACAACGATGGGGTAACAGCAAATGCTTTTTCCCCGAAGTTCACTCTTCTACATTACTTTCTTAATGGTTATCAGACTGCCTGTGTGTAGTGTTTTTGAGGAAATCGCCTCGAAAAAGAGACCGCTTCGCTTGTACCACTTTCGTATCTACACTGATATCGATTATCATTTTCGGTTTTGCTCATTCCAATACCCTGCAGTGCCACTAGGATCTTCAACTTTCTACTCAGGCAGCTCGTGAACCGCGTGTGTAGTTACTGGGTGGATGGGGGGGGGCCGTAGGAACAGATTGACGAGATACAAGCGCAGCAGTTGTTATTCGACTGGCTGTCGTTCGCGCTTCGATCTCTGCTGTCTTCAGTTCAGCCCGATCACACTGGGGAACACTGGGTATTATCTTGTACCGGAGCACGCAGCCAGCACTTTTGCGGCGGCAATAGGCTGGCTCGAAAGTTCCACCGGTCTGATGGCCCGATGCAACCGTATCGAAAGGAAACTAGGCGTCTAGTGAAACAAGGCAATGGAGCCTGTGGGCAAGCAAGGGGCACTAGGAGGAGCGGGGGCGACCAACTGCAAAAAACACTCGACGAACTCTACTATTGATCTGTCTGACTTTTTGCAATATGTTAGAGACTCATTGACAGCGTTGGTCCGGTGTTATAGTATGCCGTGTGTACGCAACATGCCGACGAGTGCCCTCTATTAACACCGAACTACACTTTTAGGAGAACAAGCGCAAGTACCTCAACACCCGATGCAACTATGTGAAGTAATGTGCTAACCCCCCAGCCACGGTCAGGAGCGAATTTTGTTCGACCGAAGCTGTGGCGAATATCCATATCGGTACCGTTTTTTGTTGCAAGTACTCGTGTCAGTTGTACCGCTCTTACGCTCATATTCGACTAAAACACTGTCGCCCCTGACGCTAATTTCCTTCACTATCCAGCGACCAGAAATTGGATCACGTTAATACTACCTCGTACATGACACGAGCGAGCCATGGTTCCTCCCCTCCTCCATCTTCCTATCAGCTTCTCCCTCCTCTTCCGTAGGTTGCAGAAGGTGCATCCGCATATATGCCGAACAAAGCACTTTAACAACAATTCAGGAGGCTGGTCTGAGGGAAGCACAAAACGGGTAGGAAGATAACAGCAGCCACGTTGTCCTGGAAGTTGATGTCACTTCCGATAACTGTGTCAGTCACGTGACTTTTCAAGGCGGAACTTCCGCTACGCTGTGCCTCTTCGTTTCCGCACCCTTCCTCCTCTGGTCGGCCTCCCACTGACGTGTTTCTCCCATGTCCGCGGTCGGCAGGTGGGCGACGAAGACGAGCTGCAACACGCCAGAGGGAGAAAGCGACTCTCCCGCTTAGCAAAAAACAAACTCTTTTTATCTTGGACATTTTCTTCAAGGCTGGACACAGGTGGACAGACTCGGTATGATCCAGGTTAAACAGTGTTGTGGCCAATGTCTCGGCCTAGTACGAGTGTCACATCAGCATTATCCTCCGCGGCTTCATCTTTCTGTTTCACCCTCGCCCTCTGCTTCCTCATGACGTTTTTCAGACATCGACCCTGAAACATCTATACCATCTTTTCCTTTGAACTGTGGTTCAGGCACCTGACGACACAACAATCACGGCAAACAAGCATGCCGCCAGAAGGGAAGTTGTGTTGAAGAAAGAAGACTCTGTTGCTCATGGAATACTCCTAACTATCTATGGGAGGGTAAGATTGTCTTGAACCACGTGGGGAAGAAGAGGTGGAGATGCTGTTTTCGCTCCTCTTTTATGGAAAACGAGGAAATAACCAGAAACAAGTACCTCCCAGTTGAGGAAGCTTTGCTTCCGTATTTGCATTGACAACCTCCACGCAATGGCAGCAAAGCTTCACCAGCTACAGAAATGATAACACCTCAGCCAGAACCCACAGTACATCGGCCTCACATAGATACCTGATATCTGGTTCAATTTCATATGTGCTGATAGTACCAGGACATTCTCGGAAGTGCACCAACAACGAGAAAGACGAGTTCACGAGAACCGGTTATTCACCGCAATCCTATCGTGGGTGAATCTGAGTTGACCGTGGGATACTCTGCATCCACAGCACCGACAGACCAACGCTGGCAGATGCAACTCGTAGTGGTTGCGTCGTCATATCCTGTGCTGTCACTCCCCATCGCCTTGTGGTATGACATGCTCGGGAAGGGAAACGTGCTCTACTAGTTACAATCCAGATTCCGCAGGTGCCGACTCTTCGACGTAACCTGAGTTGTTGGGGCATGCATTTTTTGTTCATGCACAGGCCACTCACAGCCTTCGCCTGAGCACGTCACACCAAGACACACAGTACACAAATGCTTCACTCGATAAACCCTTGCCGGAATTATCAGATGACAAAGCAAGGTGTCGGTTTCCGTCGAAACGTGAAACAGCTGGCAACGTAAAGACAGCTGTCTTTGCTCGGTTCCCGTGCAGCATCGGGCTACTGAGATGTTCACTCATTCCCCACAGAAATGGATTGGTCGACCCTACAAGCCTCGTATTTCCGTTGTGAGCAAGAGTCGTGACATGACCGAGGAGTGTACGAGATTACTCGACTTGGTTCTAGTGCACCTCCACTCGTGCCGATATTCATCCTTTTGTAATTCAGATCAGAACTGCTGTTGGGTCCTTTTCACTTTCTGTACGTCCTTTCCTTTAGGTTTTCGGAGTGCACCTTGTTTACCACCCACCTTGCTCCGTTACGTACCGCTGGGCTGACCCTTGCCTTCCCCCCGACAGCACTAGGTGTCTTCTGTCAGTGCCAATTCTGTATCCGACTACCGTCTACTATAATTCCTGGAGGCAGCACCTTCGAGCCCCGAAATTGTGAGGACCCTTCTCCCACTGTAAGTCTTCGTTCTTTAAAGGGCGTGATTGAAAAGTTCCAACTTCTGAGGGCCGTGTGTGCTTTTGAAAAGAGCGCCACTCTGCCTGCTGCGTGCTGCTTTCACATTGAAACGTTGTGCCAGCTTGAAATTTTTATCCCCTGGCACCCTTCTTGAGATTGATAAAAACATGTGTTGGCGACTTCTGTGGATGTTGTCACATATGATTGTACACCACCGTGCCGTTGAAAGAAACGCACACAGGGCAACAGCCATTTTCCCATGGCTTGCTGGTTGTAGCTCAACCACAAGCTTCACATAGCCTCTATGGAGTCGCTGGGCGAGTACAAACAACGAACGAACTCAGGCTTCTCCGGTCATGAGTGACTACACTTGATTCGGTGTGAGCCACCCGGGATGCAGAACAGTGAACGCTCATGTGCCCATTTGCAGATGCACCCACGAATAGAACGTGAAGTCATCTGCTGCGGCACACGGTACCAACAGGTAGTGGAATTATTTCATTTTGTGCCTTCAGACCCCTTTCGCGTATTACTTGCGGTGTGTGGCTCCGATCGCGTGGACCACCTCTCCACGCCCCTAATTCCTGAATCATGAACCCCAAACCCCGCTCGCCCCAAAATACTCTTATTGCTCGAGGCCCAAAGGAATCCCTTGACCAGCTGTTACCCATGTGCCAACGCGTTGCCATAAACCATGCTGCCCGGGTGGGGATACTTGCAGAATTGTGAACGATACGCTTTTGGTGTGCAGTTAGACGACTTTGCTGGCTGTGTCGGACCTGGAGCAGCTGCTCTTGATCGGTAATTCCTCGGACACAGCCCGTGGTAGCGCCCAGTTATACATTCAGACATCTGTTTGACAACAAGCGACGCCTGCGCCAACATGCATAAAAGGAGCCATGATGTAATGTACTGGTCCTAGAGAGTGATCTGATGTGCTGAACAGCGCTCATTTTGTTGCATGTACGCGCATAGGTTCCCTCTTTTGCTGTTTCCAGCTCGACACATATGCACCTGCTTCCTGATGGACCTTTGCGAAATTTTCGTTTACCAGGAGATGTGGGACTTCACGGCTACCACGCGTCACTAAAGACTCCCTGCTGTCGCGTAGATTTCGGCCCTGCTTACGAATACGGAAACATGTAGCAGATAGAAAAATGATGGACGCAATTAAATATGACGGGATGAATACCATCACTACCCACGAGATCACAACATGAACGTTATTACAAGTGTGGAATTCGAATCCTTTCAGGCGGATTGGTCTGACTCCTCTTCCCTGTGTTGGCGCAGACGTTTTTGCGAGAAGCTTCGCGCGTGCGCCCATTTCTCTGCATAATCAAAGTCTTTCGTCGCTGTCAACCATGTCTAGCGCAGGTCCGTCATGACGGGGGGGACACACGCAAGAGATGATTCCCCCTTACGGTGGGTCCCAGTTGTTGGCAGCGTGCTTGCCCCAGCTTGCCCCCGGTGCTACGTAAACCGCGCTTCCTTGTTTTATGGCGCCCCGCGATTTGTAAAAGGACTATGCAGATACCTTAGACTGATGAGTTTTGCTTGAATTGCACATCACATTATACTCATGCACATGGTTGACGGTAGGCTCGGATAGATTTGCTGTGTGTGTCGGGGTCACTCTCACTCTAAGGCACCCGAGGGAGGGCAACCAGCAGATCCCGCTGTGCTATTTAACTTTCTACTGTCCCATAAATCGTAGAGCGAGTCACTCCACTGACCAGGTGCATTGGATCGTTATGTACTGGTATAATCCTGTCTCATACACGGCAACACGCCAACACGCATGCGAATACGGTGTCGTCGGTCTTGTTTCTTCCCCGACTTCGGTCGCCATCCTCCGGCAAACAGCTTTATCTAGCGACGTCCGAGCCCGCACCTCGACACTGAAAATCCCTTCTAAACCACTTTCCAGTCCTCCAAAAATCTACTGGTTTAAAAAACAAGAGACACGTTCATGCAAGGTTCTATTTTCATGCTTCGGTGTCGCGCATGGTGCTTTTTTCCGCAAACCGTTTTTCGCATGTGCTCGACAGCCACTCGCCATAGCCTTTTTCGCAAAGCATGCATTTTTTTCTTGCTGTTCTTGGAGAGAAGCGGTTCCCGGCAGGTGAAGCCGCCATTTGCCCGTTTCTTTGTATTCATATCCAACCTGCCGTTTTTTTTCGTTGTCGTGTGTAACCTTTGTGACTTGAAGGCATCGGTGTTTCTCCATTTACGTGGACACATTCGTGCCGGTGTTCGAACCCGGGGTATGCAGCAAAACTTCCTGAGTTCCACTGCCACGACCTTGCACAAGGAGTCTAACGCTTTTTTCGGGAATACATCCTTCGAAGTCGCCTTTGCGCATTGCCCCGTCACCCGCAGTGTTCCATTTTTGCGCAGCACGTTATTTTCTGTTTTGTGCTTTCGAGTACTGTCTTCATTGTGGTCCCTACTCCCTGCACTGTGCTTTGCCTGCAAAGACAAGGAAGTCCTACCAGGTCACTTTACCGTGGCAGCGCCCCGCATGCGACAGTGATTTCTTTATCTCTAAGCGTTTCAATAGGACTGGTTGTAGACAACGGAATTGGTGTGGGCAGACTTGATCTTTTGGGGCCGCTACCAATGATTGGGGAGAGAACAAACATCTGTGCAGCAACTGCCTCGCCGTTTCCTTCGTTCATCGGTTCGGCCTCTTCCCTATGTGCCCCCATAACTTTTAGTGGCAGTGCAATATCACAGGTTTCTGTGGGAACATCATGCGAGTTCCCTTCCCGTAGATGATTTACGAGGTGCGGAGAGAGCTTCACTAAGGGGCTGGAAACGAAGAGGTACCTCGCGAGTTCTACCTCTGCTGGGGCGGATCGTCTCCACTAAAATGGTCGTTAACACTGTGGGCAACATTTGACGGGGCGTGTTACGGTGAAAACGCTGACCTCGTCTTTTCCACTGCTTTTCAGGATCCTGGCAGCACAGCGGTCATCCGCGGTGAAGGACAGTTCCTCGTGGACTTGCTCGTAGATACTGCCTTTTCTCGACATGGACGAAGAGCCACGGGGATTCAGCACTTCTCCACCTGGGTCTGGTGGTGCTCCAAACAGCTCCAATCCACAAGCGGGAAGCAGTGGCGGGGCGTTAGGCAGTATGTCAAAGAGTGGATGCACATTCATCTACTATGTCATCACCACTGATGGCGACGATCTCCGGTGCCCGAACGCCTTCAGAATTCCGAAAAAACCAACTCACATCACTCTCAGTGATGTGCGGAGACATTTCCCGCTTCCGGGCACGTATCATTTTCGGTGAGGCTGAATGGCTGAATAAACATTCCTTCGAACGCTGCTGTGGTTGCCGTGAGCTATTTGTGCACGGGTGACCTTGATCGGCGGTCCCGCCCATGGCGTGGGGGCACGGTGTTGCTTCGTGCTCTTCATCTGAGGAAGCCGGAAAGAAAAGGTTGACTATGTATAGTCGCCGTAAGTAGCACTGGTGATGCACTGAGAGGACACTGCACTGTTCAACTGCGTAGGTGGTAGGAAGCGGCAGTTTGCGACTCGTGCATTGATTCGGTCCCTGAACGCCATCAACACGTGGAATTATCTTGCAGATGTGGAATCGTTTTTTACTTTGAATCTGGGCATGTGAGCCAAGCCGAGGGTACAAAACACCCGTTATACGCCGCAGAAAAAGTGATATGCGGCTCTGCTGGTACGGGGGATGCGTTTTGGTAGTAAATGACCCATGATCTTGAGCGTGGCGTGTCATGGCGCGGCTAACAGGTTCCGGGTGAAGGTTAAGGAGCATCCGTGGCCACCTGCAGACTTGGCTTCAGCTCAGCAGCCCTTCGTGTGGCTGGACGTCCTGGACGACGATCAGCCGCTGCCATTGTGCGACCACCGCATCTACGTCAAGGTGAGAAATACCAAGACTAGACGTTCCGCAGGAATGGTCCTGCAGGGTTGCGCTGCCACTCACCAGCTGGGCAGTGGCGCCGGCTGCAGCTGTGACCGGCAAGAGGGTCTTGAGCGCGCGCCGTCGTCGTCGCGTACGGTTCCCGTGTCCTCGCACCACTGCGTTTGCTAGATGTCAAAAAGTAATCGTACCCGTGTTTGCAGGGGAGAGTGCGATGATCTGATAGGAACAAAAATGGAACATTTCCGGTTAGATGGTACGGGGCGGGGATTCCCACACGTGGATAGCAGCCGCGCCGTTTCACGAGTGTCGTTTTCTTGTCTATCGCTATGGGCCGACCTCAGTGACACTTTCAAGTGGGTCCGCTGTAAAAAACAGTTTTAGCGGTAATGTTTCAGAGCAGGAGTTCCGTGTTTCCACGTTGAATGGGACCACTTTGTTTATCACAGACGGATTGCTTCTTCCCCGGTCGTAATGGAAATCTAATGAAAGAGCCTATTTTTCATTGCTTGTTCTTTTAGGCCACAAGACTGAGCTGGCATTCCGGAGACTTGCAAAGCATCGGCAGTCCCTTGCACGACTCCCGGACAATCGACAGTAACAGAGACAAAGTAGCTTCTAGGCAGATCCAGGTAGACCCCGCAGAACCGCGGGCACCGGAAGGTGGCATCTTCCGTGGCAGCTCTCCTGTTTCTCCCGAGACTCTGCCTGCGAGTGCGTCGGCGTATAACAGCTCCGGGTCAGGTTTTGCAGCTGGGACAGGAAGACATGTGCAGTCTGCTGATCCTGGAAGTGGCCGAGTCGCGGACATGTTGCTTTTCGATGAGCCCCTGCCGTCCGGAAACCGAAGCAGTCACAACGGTAAGTATTCGAGATGACCCAGACACTTGGTGGAAGCTACTATTTGCTGGTTCACAATTCTTGCTGCATGGAGCATGCCGGGGAGTGTATATCTCATGAGCCGTTCAGAGAACAGCTTGTCAGCAGAGGCGGAAATATCCTGCTTACTCAGCGGAACCGGAGGTAACTGAAAATCTTGTCGCTAATGGCGGCGCGGTCGTGCAAAAAGACACTTGAGAGAAACTGCAGCCCGACGTCTCATATCTCGCCCGACTTAGTTGTTCTAGCCCGTTCAGTTGCGGCCGCTACATTGTTTCGCTGATTTTCCGTTGTTTTTTTTTCACAGTTTCGTCGAAGACAGTTAACAACAATATTGACCTCATTTTTTGAGCACTGACCGCAGGAGGTGGGGTTCTTGGTCCCCTCTTTTGGGAAAAGAGAGCAAAAGCAATTACATGTCTTCAGCTCAGAAGCCCTTTCGTGCAGGCTTGAACCTGACTGCTCTATGGTTTGTAACCTTTCGTATATGCTTTTTCTTATTTCTCGGCCGTGCTGGTCCCTCCTACTTTCTGCAACTGTATTACCGCATTCACGTGCAATCTCCTGCCATCACGCGAACGGGGGACGACATTCCAGTTCACCACAGGCAGACAATATAGGTCTCCGCGTGCCCAAGCCCCGTTGTCGCGTAAACCTATTCCAGTCGTGACTGCGTGCACCGGCACCGTTGGAGCGTTTAGGGTGACGGTCTTGGTGTTGGTAAGTGCTGGTACAGTTACTCCGAAGAGTTGAGACTAATGCAAGAGAGATCCGCATGCGAAGTGACCACTTGAGAAGTCTTTCCAAGCCTGGCTGATTACTTCGGCTCGAATCACAGAAGTATGAATTGTGAGGACAGCAATGAAATGCACCGCGTGATAGGATCTCAGGAGGTTTGGGCCTCCATCAGGGCGCAGTATGACCGTTGTCGTGGCAGCCAAGTGGCAACGAAAAAAGTAATGCGCAGGTTATACGCGAACATTGGAGAGGTGTGTCGAATCAGATGTCTAGTGTTGTTGCTTGATGTGAAAGACGCTAATATTCTGATCGCTGCAGAGCGAATGGAAGCTTCCCCGGCAACACGGATTTCACTTGCGGTTAAAATAGAGCCTGCGAACGCCCCGACTGGGTGCAACCTCAGGCGAACCCAATACGCTTGAACTGCAGCATAGCGCGCTGGGCAGGGTTTCTATGTTTCGTGGGAGGGCAGTTTGGCCCATTCAATAAAGCGGCGGGGTAGAGATACACACCCCCAGCAGGACACGTCACCCCAATTGCTGGCGAATCCGGAAGTGCTGTGGGCGGGTTCTCCTATACTCAACGGTTCTCGGAAGCGTAGACACGTGTCAGGGGTTTCTGTAGAACGATACAATATGGAAAAGCAGAGCGAATGTCAGTGATGACGGTGGCAAAGCTTCGCCAGCACAGCTATCTACTTGCTCTGAGGAACATGACACCCCTTTGGCGATCGATTCGTGCCCCTCCGATGCTTCCACAGCGGGGTGCTTCTCAGTGTAGGGCCAGGCTGTCTACCGCTCCGTCGGGGTCTACAAAACACCGGCCAGAAAAGTGGATAACACCAGCGCAGTCGACGGGAATAGACTCCCGCTGAGGCTCGGATGAAACCGTCGAGTGGCTGCGAGGTCACCTGTGGACAGATACTGTCCGCACGTACAAATCAGGTTTTGTACATACATTCATGCAGTTGAACATAACCTTGCGCCACTGAACAGAGTCGGTCGAGGGTTAAATTCGCTTTTCACCGGTGATGTATAGCGACACTGCTTTGAGGCTCGAAGCACACGCTGGAATCGACTGGCCGGACGCTGTACTATTTCCTGTACATTTGCCTAGAGCCGCTCCAGAAGCATTCGTTCGCTGTTCGTTCCAAACAATTGTAAGTGACACTGCTAAGCTACCAGCAACGAAGGAGCGTGCTCCAATTGGCGATGCTCACATATACTTTGGAGAAAACGCCCTTGTCGCAGGGTCCAGGTCTGCTGCGCGCGGGACGGGACCGTCTCTCGCAAAGATTCACACTTGCTGCAGGAGACGGGTGGAGAGGGCCGCATGGGGCTGTGGCCGTCCGCGGGATTTGAAGCGGGAGAAAAGGGAGGGACGTGCGCGTTTCACATTTGACCGCCTCATGTGAGTTGTGAATTTTGAACGCATTCACGGCGTATCAGCACTTGTCTCGTAGTACTCACTGCGGCAAGTTGGCGTGTTTCATTTCTCGGGTTGCCGCGTTTTTTGGCTTCCTCTGTGTGCTGGTTTCCCTGCCACGCTCGCGTGAGGGGTCATTAGCGCCGCATGCCAGTGCCCCACGACTGTTCGCTTGCTTGCGCCGCATCGCTCTTGGTGGATCAAGTTCTGTAGAATCATTTCGTGATTCTATTCGTATTAAATCATGGTTCTGCTGGGTGTATGCGCAATGGGGGTCGGTACTAGGAGCCTGCGTTCACTTCCTGGTGAGCTTGCGCTCGCTGGCCTGAGAGCGCGGGCAGACGCTCTGTTCCGTAGCGTTACCGCCTCCAACTTGTCGGCGAGAAAGTATCATTCAGTGGCCTCTCGCGCATCTCGACATTTTCGTCGTCCTTCCAGGGTACCCGTGGCAGCAAAGGCCCACTACGTCTCGGTCCCTGCTCTATGTCAAATTTCAGCGGCCAGTTCTGGAAGGCGCGGCGCAGATGATAAACGCACCGGCAGCAACTCACGAGCACACAACTCGTATGGCTCAAGGCAAGAGGGAAACGACAAAAGGTACTTTTCCTTTGCGGCGGCAGGCCTTGGATCTGTTCTGCTATATGGTGTGCCTGTTGACGGCGAGCGACGCCGCGCAACTCCCTCATTGGAGAAAACGGAAAAAGTTCACTCGCCAGCGTCAACGAACACCCCCTCTTCTTCCCTCCCGCTTTCTTCCGGTTTGTCGTTCTCCTCTGGGTCACAGTTTTTGCTTTTCTCTAGGGGGTTTAACCAGTTAGCTCTGTGCCAAACTGCCGCGCCCCTGCCGAAAGACGAGAAAGAACAAATGCAGCAAGGCTCACGACCAGCTGATGACCATGAGGAGTCCTCGCACCATGACAGTCCTTTGTGGCGTTCTGAGGAAAACCGCCCTTTTGACCGCAAGCTAGGAGACGCATTGTTGTTCTGCGGAAACAGTAACGAGCCTCTTGCCCGTGCCGTCGCAGATCGGCTATCAACGAAACTAGGGAAGGCCGTCGTCAAACGCTTCGCAGATGGAGAGGTTAACATTCAGTTTGCGGACTCTCTGAGAGGCAAGGATGTGTACATCATTCAACCTACCAGCACGCCCGTGAACGAGCATCTCGTGGAGCTGCTTCTGATGATATCTACTTGCCGGCGAGCGAGTGCGAAAAAGATTACTGCGGTCATTCCTTATTATGGTTACGCTAGGCAAGACAGGAAGTTGTCTAGCCGCGTACCCATTTCTGCGGTAGGTAACTGAAGACATGAGGGAGGACTCTCAGGACTTCGTTCGCCGCATAGGCATGCAAGCGACTGCGGAAAAAGAACGCACGACACCGCGAAGGATCGTGTCGGAGTTTCACACCCGCGCGTCCCGAGTGCGGTTTTTGCTTGCGGAACGATTCGTTGGTGCGGATGATTTCGCGGGTGGTTAGTTCAGGGTATGTGGGTACGTGCTTCCAAACTTCACTTTTGCCATGTGGCACACCGTAGATATTTTGTAATTCCCCCGCGATCGGTTTTGACGGGACGCACCACAACTTTTTTCGACGGAAGATCCAAGTCCCTCGCTGCCGTTTCCGTCCTCACGAGAGTCGGCGCTGGCGAGACCAGCTGCTCTAGGTTTTCGGTCATGTTCGACGGGTTGCTCCCGTCTGCGGTTGTTGATCCGTGCCACTCCTTTGCTCGGAGTGGTACGCCCGTGCAGCTGGGACGTTGCTTTATTGAACCACGTCGGGCACATAATGCAGCATCCACACATGGATGCCTCATATCAGAGGGAAACTGGCGAAACATGACGCCGTGAACGTGCCTCTCTTGTGTCTCAGGCAGACGTGGCCCGGATGATTGAGGCGATGGGCGTGGATCGCGTTGTTGCGGTCGATCTGCACTGCGGCCAGATCCAGGGTTTCTTCGGCCCGCGGGTGCCAGTAGACAATCTCGAGGCGCAGATCATTGGCTTGGAGTATTTCCACCACAAAGACCTCCACAAACCTGTGGTCGTGTCTCCTGATGCAGGCGGTGTCTACAGGTAGGGACGCCTATGAACACCTGCCTCTGGGGAGAAGGCAAAAGACCGTGCAGAGACGAGGGGAGGTGAGCGCCGCGGCGGCGAGGGAATTGCCGAGAAGGGGGAAGCCGACAGCGGGGCACGCGCGCACCATGGCCAGAAAGACCGCGTCCTTCTCTCGCGTGCGCACGTGCGCACGTGCGTGCGTGAACGTTGGGAAGGAGACTTGGGGCATAGTGGGCGTTGTTGGACGTACGAGGCATGAAGAGCTAGCCCCGATGCAATGTTGTTTTGCGTGTGTTGCGCATGTTTCAACGCGGTGCCCCCGGAGAGCCCGGAAATTTCAGGAAGGCCTCATTGCTCGCGGGTATACCGACTGCGGTATTGCCATGCTGATCAAGCAGCGCCTTCGGGCAAACGAGATTGAACGGATGGACCTTGTTGGATCCGTCGCCGGCTCCGATGTCATCATCGTCGACGACATGATTGACACCGCTGGGACACTCTGTGAAGCTGCGCGCGAGCTGAGGAAGAAAGGCGCTCGGCGAGTGTTCGCCTTCGCTACACACGGTCTCTTCAGTGGCCCGGCCATTGAGAGAATCGAGGCCAGCCCTCTGGAGGAAGTCGTCGTGACTGATAGCATCAAGGTAAGTCTGGGGCGCGATCCGCAGGAGCTTTCTTCGGCTCCAAATTACATTGTCCTTTTCTTTCCTCCGTACTAATTGCTACGCTGTGAACTCCTTGGTTTCACCACTGGAGACACGCACGAGGCGGTACAGTTCTTGGGAGTGCTTGCTGCTGATGCTGTTAGCGGCAGCAAGGTGGAATTCTCGGTGACATCCCCTTTGCGCGGCATGTTCTTTCCTGTAGGCTCGCGCCGAGGTGGCGAAATGCCCGCGCATCACTTCGCTCTCCATCAGTGTCCTTTTGGCAGATGCGATTCGCCGCATTCACCAGAAAGAGAGTCTTAATGACCTCTTCAACGTCAAGTACTAGAATGCGAATAAGTGTGTGCGAAGTTTGCCACCGCTGACACATGGTGGAATCAACACGAGGGAGATGGCGACGTGCGTGTCTCCCGCCTTGTGACACCATTTTTCGGTTGGCGGTGCCGCCAGTGCACACCGGTAGCGACGTGTTTATATTTTTCTCAGTTCACCATCTTGACGCTGTCGTGCACCACCCGCTTGCTGTCTGTTTCCATTTGTGTGTGTCCATGCGGTGGGAGCTGCGGCCACTTGCACTGTAAACGTGCAGCACACATGGATGCGCGCGTGCCGCTGCATGAACTTTTTCTCGATTCGGCACTCTGTTCATGATTTTGTGTTTACCGAGCACACAGGCTGAAGGGCCGGGGCCGATGCACACAAATTGTTCCATCACGTGGTATGTCAGCATGTGCCGATAAAGGGTGCCTCTTGCCAACCACTCGTCGCTCCGTCGCTTGGAAAGCGGGATGCAGACGAGTGGTTTGCGTTCGAAACTGTAAGAAAGTACTAAGGCGGACGGGGCGGAGAAATAAAGGCTGACTTAACTGGAGCTCGGCCCCCTAGACTCAGCAGTGTGGAATGTGTTCCGTATTGATGCTCTGGCCAGTTGTGACGACCGGTAACGACCTACGCCGGCGAGCTGGCCCATGCCCCACTGCGATACCGCTGGACAACGTGCTCGCGAATTCTCAGGGTTCACTGTGTATTCTCCCATCAATTTTCAGCACACATCGTGGAGGCTGGCGAATTCGATGTGACAAACGCACGCGTCAATTCTCGTCACACAGAATGAAGATGCTGCGTGATTCCCCCATCCGGCGGCAAACCGCCACCCCGCAAACGGGCTTCTTCCTGACGCACTCAGCGGCCGGGCAAGCCTTGGGAAGCATTCCAGTACAGTGTGTCAGTTTCCCGCTTTTCGCCGTTGCTCGAAATCAATCGGCACGCTGTCGCCTTACTGTTTCTGCCACGTCTCGCAAGGACGCACTCCGGGCACCGTGCCCCACGAACTGTGCTAGTACCTGGCCGAGCTTGCCACTCTCCAACAAATGTGATGACCGCAAGGGTCATCAAGGATGTACTGTGTGTGGAGGCAACCACATGCCCCAGTGGCTTGGCTCCGGCGCGCCTCGAGTTGTCGCCATCGCAGAAGACCCAAATTCGGGTGTCATCGCAGAAAAAGCGACTTGTGCGTGCGATTCAGTTGGCGACTCCGCACACCATTTCACAACCTATCGTAACCCGTCGGTAGCCGTTCAGCCCCACGAATTTGAAGCGTGGCCCTTCGCCTCCTATGGCCATCAGAGATCGATCGTAGGCGGTGTCCGCTGCGTGAAGCGCTGTTCGTACGTGCGTCGAGTATAAAGCCGAGGCACTGCCGACAGCCGTTCACGATGAACAACGGCAACGGCCGGCTCCCTCCACGAAGAAAGTATCAAAATCGGACAAGTCTAAAAACAACAGCGGATGCCTTCTCAAGCGAGCCTCACAGAAGGCTGCAGGGACACACTGGCTTCTGGCAACGAGAAAACACATTGCCCGTGGAATCATCTGCGAACTTCTGCACACAGTCGTACGCATTCGCGGCCTCTCTGTAGAATTAGTCAGCCCGACACAGGTCGCCTCGACACAGGGGGCAACTGAACGCGGCACCGCCACCACTTAAAGCCGAACCTATCTGCAGCCAGATAGCCTGGCGACTTGCCTCTTGCACACCACGCAGCTTTCCTTGCCTACCGGCGTCCGCTGCATCTCTTGCGGGAGGCGTCCCGCAAGATGTTGCGAGACAGCCGTCTGCCCCGACCCAACCTTCGCGGCGGTTCGCGTTTTGCCCCGGCGGCCCAGGACTCAGCAGGTCGGGTTCATGCCGCCTGGCGTTATCCTCAGTACGTCTGAAAAGGACCAGCTCGGCCTGTGTTCCACAAATGAGACACAAGTATAGCGCCTTCACGGAAGCGGTTCCTTCTTCGACGTTCTCAATGTTGACCTCTGAATCGATTTCGCCGGATGTCTGCAACCCGTCCACTCCGGGGGAAATGCCTGGCAAACCATGTGCAAACGTTTTCTCTCGCTCTCCAACAACGGATGGTTTTTCTCTCCTCGGCCAGTCTGGAGCTGAAGGCCCTCCGCCAGACGCATTGTCCTCTAAACGTGGCACTTGGAACAAATCCGGGAATTGCAGAGTGATCCTGAAAGCTCCAGAGTAGGCGCCGCGTTGGCCGCGCAGACACTTGGACGAGAGTTGCTGGCTTCCCGAAAGTGGATTGCCTTCGTGACTATCCCGTGAACAGGTTTCCTTCTTCGAGCTCGAACACTTCCAAAAATGGTTCAAAACATCGACGAGCGCACCCCGCAGTTTTCTAGGTAAGTCGAACGCCGCTTTCCGGCGCTCTACCATTCCCACCGTCTCTCCGGCTGCTGCACGACGCGCCGCTGTCTTCGCCGTTGACGACGAACTGGCATGAGACGGGACTATGGTCTTTGCCATGCCCAGGTCCCTCGACGGAGACCCGGCCTGCGGTGATTCGACGAGCGTTGGGGAAATGGAAGGTGTGTATCGGCCACGATGCATGCGAGCGACGTGTTCAGCGCCGCGAGAGGAAAACGGATGGCAAACAGGTGGAGGCTGGCACAAACTGCTAACTGCGGCCAGACGCTGCAGCAGGAACACCCGGTCAACTGCCCGCATGTGCGACTCAGCGACGTGATGAGCAGACCCAGTTGACGCATCGAAGGGGTCTCCTGTGGGCGCATTTGCTTCGCACCGGAGCGTGGCTCTGCCGGACTGTCCACCGCCTGTGGCGGCTACCGTCGAAAGCCAGGCAGAAGCGAGGTCCATGACTCTTTCCCAGTGCCACAGCAGGCCCGCCCACCTCCGCACCTGGCAGTTGTGGACACACTGCTGGTGTTTTTCCGAATAACTCTCTTGGGCTTCACATCCCAACTCACCCACCGCCGTGGTGGCTGCGCCTGAATCAGGGCGCGGAGGCGTCTCGCGATCCCGCCCTCTGGACGCAGACTCCTCGCCCCTTCCTGCTTGGGACGCGGCGCTGGTGTCATGCGCGGAAGCCACAGTGAAGGAACCGGAGCTGTGCAGCTTTAGCCCGTCGACGCCTTGTCGCAGATGGCGAAGCAAACAAGTCAGAGGTGCGAGCCGCTCGGCGCCTGTCGAGCTTGGCGCCGCCAGAGCGGCAAGACCAGCTCTCTGAACAATTGTGAGGAGGCGACGCTGGAAACTGAAGGTGTCCGCCATGGAGTCGGCTGCTAAAAGCAGCGCACCCAGGAGCACTCGTCCTCTCATGTCAACCTCGGGAGGTGGGAGGGAACACTTTGAATTTTCCTCTGATGCCTCCTGAGACAGGCTGGAGCGTACCGCGCAGGCGTCGTCGCACCGGGCGAATGAACAGTCATCCACGCCATGCACCGCGGCCGCGGCAGTCTCCCGCTGTGCTGAGTTTGGCTGCCGCTCCACGAGGTCGTCCACAGACCCGGTGGCCTCATCCAAGCATGCGGCGGAAGCAAGGCCATCCGAGCTGCACTGAGAGAGGGCCTGTAAAAATGCCGTTCTCAGGAGATCTGCAGCTACAGATGGAACGTCCTCGGGTTTCACGCTGGCACCCCAAGACACCGAACCGTCCTCCAGCATGCGAAGCCCCGTGGTGCGTTGACACAACCAGCGCTGCATTAGGTCGCGGCCGTCCCACCCCCCTCCTGGTCCATCGCACTGATGGCTGAATCGCGGAGAGATATCTGCCCGCCCAGTTGCCTCTGCTCCAAGTTTGCCGGTCCACTCCGTGGCCCAGTTCCCGAACGCCCATTCGCCACCCTCTGAAGCGAGGCCGTTCGAACTGCGATACACACACCGCCCAAGCGATTCCTCGTCCCCGCTGAACCCGTCGACGCTTTCACGGTCATGAAGCAAGTCAGTCGACAACTCTTCTTCGAGCTCGGCGTCCTCCCACGTCAAACGTGAGGCCACTCCAGAGCTCTGCTGTCCTTGTCGGCGTTTCGGAGCTGCCGCTGGCCGCGGGTCGGACGCCAAGGACGACATCGCGGACCATGCAGGCTGCGTCGGACCGTGAAGGAAAAACGCGAGTTCCCAGAGAGAAACGGAATCGACAAACTCTAGCGAAGCCCGCGGAAGGGACGGAGGGAGAGCTGCCCCACGCGACCCAGAGGGGAAGGAACTCTGCGTATCGGCTCCGTCGAAAGCCACCTGGGTCCCCCCAAAACAACAAGGGGCGCCGTCCCCGTTGCCACCATCACTGCATGCTTCTGGAGAAGGCGGCGCGTTTCTCTGCTCGCTGCCCGGGACCGTGTGGCGAGCCTCGCAGGGGCCAGGGACAGTCTTCACTGCAATCTCTGGAAGGACCGAACTCTTCAGCGGGAACTGCAACAGCAACGCAAATAGAGCCGCGCGCGCTTGCTGGCAATGCCGCTGCCACGCCGTCAAAAGGAGCTCGGTGGCTGAAACAGCCATGGGTGCAACTGCGACGTGTACGTACACCTGCTGGTGTAGCGTGAGAGAGAACAGCACGGCCCCTGACGAGGAGACGGTGAGTCCTGAACACACACGACGCGACAGAAACAGAGAGCTCGACTTTAGAGGTCTCATCAGCGCAGCCGTCAAGCATTCATCCCGGTTGACAATACGGCGCCCGCCATCGGGCGGAGAGCTGAAGCAATCCTCCGAAAGACGCACACAGAGGATCCGCCGTCTCCTTGGCGCACCGAAGAAGTGCAGAGTCCGTACCGGGCTAGGCGCCACCTGAGTGTAAGTGTGAGAGCAGCGCTCCTTCCCGTGTCCGTCCGACTACCACAGCAACACACAGCGAAACAAATCTAGCGGGCCAAGAATCGAGACATCAGCGGCGGAGACTGAAGAGCACAAGTCCCACTTTCCACGTTAGACTCTGTGTAAAGCAGAATCGGATGTCATCTCCTACCCAGTACAGTGCTTCGTCCACAGGACGCGCCTCCACTCCTGTGCAGTCGCTGATCTTGTCCCTGCATGCTGCGCGGTCTGAGCTTGCCGAGCTGCTGCATCACTTGGAGTTGGTGGGCAGACCGGCCGCGCATCTCGCTCAAGAGAACACCTAGATTCTTCCCGTCGTCGAAAACGGTCGGTTCCCCTCCACCATACGGGCCACCGTTCCTCTCGCGCGCGCCAGCCTCTTCTCGTAGGCTTCCCCTTTCGTTTCTGGAGCCGCGTAACTCGCGCCTCACGTGGGTCTCCTCGTCGCTAGTGCCCGGTGGGGAGTCAGCATCAACACGGAACCCTGCTTCCCGGGCTGCTGCTGCATACACGGCTGCGATGCTCGGAGTCTGTTCGGCTGACCCAGCCGCCCCCACCCTCGACTCAAGCCCACAAGGTCGAGATCCACATCGATCTTCATCACCAAGCGTGTGCGTCTCGGCTAACTTGTGTCGGGGACGCCGCGCTCCACAGGCCAGCGGGTGCAACAGAGAGCCCTCACCAGCTGTTTCGGCGACAGAGCCTGTAGACTGTGTGAGTCGAACGAGCGTCCAGCACAAGTCCACAGCGGGTGCGTGGCCTCGGTGAGAACCTGGAGGCGAAGTGTGCGGGCCACGGGAAAGCGATCCTAGAACAAAAGTGACGGTGACACCGGAAGAATCAACTGCTAACAGAGAGGCCTGTGGAAGCCACGCGTTTCTTTCGACGGGTGAGAAATTCGGCGCAGTCCTACACTGCAGCGCCGGCAGAAACGGCGAGACCGCGTCCCACTGCAGACAACACACATTGAAGCAGGAAGGACAGACACCGGGGTTTCGCAGCGACCAGTGCCTGTTCCACAGAAGACCGGCGAACGACATAATAGGCTGGACAAAGTGTGGATCGAGGCTTTCGAAGGCGGCCACAAGCTACGGACGCGAGCCCGGTTCATTGCAAATGCCGGTGTTGAACGGCTCTGATAGGGAAATAGCTCTTCAGCTCCGAGTCCCTGCCTATACGGGGGCGACCTCTACTACGCTCCAACCCCCTCATGAGCGCATGCGCACATGATACATTAGAAAAGGGATGGGACCAGGAAAGGAAAGCTTGCTACAGCGGCTGACAGCGACGAGCCGCGAGAATCTCACCACATTGGCAGGGACGTGGTTGAGAGGCACAAGAGACACGAAAGAAGTGACGACAGGGACGCCTCCGCGGTCGCTGGGCTTGGCTGGGAGTCCACGCCTAGACACCTCCCCCGCTCTCTGCACTGGTAGAAACGTTCCATTTGCTTCCCGGGCTGGTGGGATGGAAAATCCGTCCGGTCGGCCAGAGGGAGAGTGCGCATCCAGACACGGTTTCCCAGCGTTTGTCTGATCCTCAAAGCGTCCAGCTCTCAGGTGTGTCGACCTCTTTGGCCATCCGTTCTGCGGAGCCCCCATCCACCTGTGGCCGTCAAAAACGACAGCCCTCACAAGTTCGCCGCATGCGCACACCGCCCACAGCCACGGCGCCGCCCCGAGGGTGACTTCTCTGGCATGCGTCCCGTCCCCAACCACGGCTCGACGGGGCATGCGCCTGCCCTGTTCATTATCCGCCGCCTTTCCAAACGCGGCCCCGCGGGAAGGCGTCGGGTGCGACGCCCTGGCGAGTTGCGAACCCGCGAACCGTGAAGTTCCGCGACCGAAAAACGGTAGGAAGGGCTGAACGTGCAGATGGACGGCAGGCACGCCGAGACTCGAAAGCAACAGCTGAGGAGGCGCAGCAGTGCAGCGAACGATCTGTATGACTGCATCGTCCCGAGGCACGGAGCCCGCCAGACGCGACTCTCTCGAACGCACAACCAGCCCACACGGAAAAGCTAGGAGAGACCCATTACACGTTGTGGCGAGAACCTGAAAATGGAAGACGGTCTCGACGCTCTCCACAGTTTCTTCCTCCGGGGTGGAGCGGTTTCGGTGAAGCAGCGATGTCGACTCCGCGGTCAAGGGCGTGAGTGCAATGTCACTAATTGCCTGTCTCCAGTTCGGCTCCCACGAGAGTGGCGAGTCTTTGGAATTCTTGGAACTCCCCGGCATGAGCAGCACTTGGACCAGCAGGGCGAACGGCTCACGAGCGTCCGTCTCCTCGTTCCGTCCTCTTCTCGTTCCCTCCTGTTGAGGCGCACTGGTCACCGCAGCAGAAAGCAGGCGCTGTGCCTCGGCGTGCTGCGCGGCGCTGGCGAGCTGCCGCCACGTGCGCGGCTGTGGGGATTCCGATCCTGCCAAATTGCGCTGGGTCGGGTGGTGCGACTCCGCGAAGCCCTTCGTTCGGGCTGCAGCCTTCGATTCCTTGTGCGCGGATGTCTTCCGTCCCTTTACACTCTCACGGCCGTTTTTCCTCGCGGATCGGCCTCGGTCTTCTTCGTCCGAATCCTCCTGTCCGACGTCGCTGCCGTCGTCAAGAGATTCTTCTTCCAAGTCGTCTTCGTCACTACTCGACTCCGGAGAACTCTCTGCGTGATACAGATCGTCGTCGCTGCTCATTTTCCGCTTTCGTTTTCTTGCAGGTCCGCGCACCTGACTCCTCTCCTCTGCCTTGCTTCGTCCCTTCCGCGTCGGCCTCTTCACACCTTCGCTCCCTTTACGTCTAGCGGCACTCCTCGGTCCACCGAGGGCGTCCTCGCGGGCCTCATCGGAGTTCCCACTGTCGCTGGAGGCGTCGTCGCTGTCTACAACTCGAAACGTCGCGCGACTGCGGCAAGCCCTGACGGGCCGTTTGGCCTTCGCATCAGGCGGAGCAGATGCAGTCGCTTTGCTCGAGGCTCTGCGTATCTGGTCTGCGTTCTCTGCGTCTGCTTTCTCTCTCTCATCGACTGGTTCTAGGGAAGCGCCCCTCTTCCCTCGCCGGTCTTTTTTCTCCCTGGGGTCTCGACGCGACCCTCCGCCTTCCGTGAGCGAAGCGACACCCGCTCTCTCCTTGCCTCCTTGTACGCCAACTGCTGGGCTCGTGCCGCCGCCCTCCTGCCCTTCTTGTCCGTCCTCGCCCTCTTCATCTGTTTGCTCCGCGGCAGCACGCCAGGGGCCTCCCGTTCCCGAGGTACGCCCGCCGCTGCCTCTCTGGGACACTTTTCGTCTCTTTCCCGCCTTCATGTTCGCCGCTGGCGTCGGACAGTCTTCGCTCATTGCCGCACTTGCGCGTGCTTCGTGCCCTGTCTGCGCCAATGAACAACCACCGTCTCTGCGAAGTGTCCTTTGAACACAGCCCACTGCGTCCGCGGTCGCCTGCTGCCTCTCCATACCCTCTTGTGGGCCTTCTGGCCGATTCCACACCCCTCGTGTAGGGTGCGCGCTGTCGAGGCTGTCTTCATTTGCTCGCCTCTGCAGGTCTGCCTCGCGATCCGCGCAGAACTCAAGCGCGGTTCGTCGGTTGGACAGCCAGAAAACGGAAATCGCATGCGGCCCCGCCACGGCGCAGATACAGCCACGAACAGTTTCCGCTTCCACCTGCAAGTCGCCTTTTGGCTGTGAGCTTCCTGCCGCGTCTCGCTCAACGCCAGCGTCGCCGGCAAAAGCGCTCGAGCCGGATCGCTCCGGTTCGGATCGAGCCGAGCGGTGAGGACTCCCGTTTTCCCGCTCAGATGCTCTGCAGCACCTCGCTCGCACCGCGTCGTCTGCCTGAGACCCGGAAGCCTCTGCATGCGGCGCGGATTCCGACCGCGCAGACTCCGAGCGCTTCTGCTCGAGGGAACTGTCTGCCAAGCTCAGTCTAGCACATCGACTCTTCCGGCCGAGCCGGAGAAGCACAGGCAAAGCCGCGCTGGAGGAAAATGCGACAAGCGGCTCTTTCCAAGCGAGAATGCGAACAAGGTTGGCACAGGCACCCAAGACGAAAACTCCCCCTTCTCCGAAGACGGGCATGCGGGGAGAGGGAGCAGAACCGCCTTCGTGCTGCGGCGTTGCGCCACAGGCAGGTTCACCGCGTGCTCCACCGTCAGCGCGAGAAGGCACGCGCCCCGGTTCATGTCTGCGCACACGCTCATCGGCGGTGGCGTGCCCACCTGCCGCAGCGGCTTCGCCGCAAAGGTCGACTGCGCCACATCCCACGGGATTCTCCTCGCCTGCATCCCCAGTGCTGGCTTCCGCCTCCGCGCAAACAGTCCACCAGTAGCAGAGTGGCTGCGAGCGGCTTGCATTTTTCACGTTCAGTATTGATCCCTCCGCAGACGGTTCAGGCTGTCCTCGCCCTCCCCCGCTCTGCGCCGCGCGCGTCGGCTCGGCCGCGCGACGCAGTGATGCGTTCCAAATTTCAGAGAGGTCAGAAAGCAAAGCGAGAGAGCGTGGGATGGGGCTCCGCCCTTCGGGCACGCCCCACAGCGCGATGCTTCCGTCGCGAGTGGCAGTACAGAGGAGGCACGCGCTCAGGTCCAGATGCGGCTGCTCAGGACGCGGATTGTAGCGCGAAAGAAGAGGTGGACTCCAGCAGTAAGATCGAAACCTGCAGCCCATAGGCGACACAGGATTCGACGGGTAGTCCCAAGTCTGACAGAGCGCTGGCAAGACGGGACCACGCCCCCAGACACAGGCGCACAACAGCTAGGACGGAGTCGAAAGCAGATTCAGAGGCCACGGCCGACAGTGCCGCCGAGCAACTGAGACAGGACTATTTATAAGCTTTTTCTGGGGAGTATATACTCCCAGTTGGACCGGCGAGAAGGGAAGTGTGCTTCAAAGAAAAGGGATGTTTAGCCGGGAAGTTAGCAGCCGGCTCAGAGTGTCTGCCGAGCAAGATGTTCCTAGCCGGCCAGCCGCAACGAGCAACCACTTTCTGTGCCGCAGCAACGTGAATAAAGGGCCAAAAGCCAGGCTGTGCCTTCCACTCGACCCTGGATTGGGAGCAAGGACCTGCCGCCCCCGTTGCCGCGCCTCTACACGAGTTGCTCTCCTTACCTGCGGTTCCCTGGATCTTCAGAGGCTCCTCTTAGCATACGAAAAACCTCAGCCGTCGCGCCTCGGTGCCCTCGCGAACGGGACGTCGATACAACGCCTGCAGAAGAAGAGGCGTCCGTTTCGGGGGCTGCTGCCCGAGCCTTGCCGTGGCAACAAGAAGACGAGGGAGAAGTGGAGCACGCGACATTGGGGGGGTTAGACGGTGGAGGCGGGTGATGGAGCGGACGGAGAACTGAAACCACCGCCGATCCGTGGCCGGAGAAAGGCAAACGCCGAGCCGGATCCGTGACGGCTACTGCGTCCAGAATGCAGAGGCTCGTTCCGCCCGTCGAGCACGCCAGGTACCGACCATCGGGAGACGGTCGGAGACAGCCTGAGGATGGGCGAAGGGCTGAAGACCGCAGAAGGGTAGAAGAGAAAGAACCACGAAGGCGCAAAATTGGAGCAAAAACACAGGGCTTTGCGCCGAGGGGAAGATGACCGAAACCAATACCACGTAGTTCCAGTGAAGCTCAGAAGCACCGGCACGCGCCTGCGGTGAGCCGGATGTCCAGCATTCCGGACGAGCGTGGATGAAACGTCCAGCACGCATTTTCCTGTTTTGCGCTTGCGGTCATTGGCACACACTTGTGTGCTGCGGAACCACTCTCAGACCCCCGGCAGACACACGGATTGGTTTCATTCTGGAGAGTCGAATGGCGCTGTTACGTAGGAGTCGACTCTCTCGATATCTCACGGCTGCTGGCACTTTGAGATTATCTCGTTTCCCGAGGTGTCTGACTGATGCAAAGCAAGCGTGACCACCGGGATCCTCCACCAGCACGAGTCCGAGCGTGCGCCAGGCACAAAGCTTTGGCTTCCTTACCTCCTCCACGCTCGACTGCCTGACGCCATACTGTCACGAAGCTTCCATGGGCTCCAGCAGAGGGGATGGATCCCTCACAATCGCCTTCGAAAGGCTTCTCGACGCTCGACGATGGCGATTTCTTCTGTCCCATCACGGCGGGTGGGGTCATTGCATCGGAGACTCCCTAGACACCGTAGGCTGCCACCAGGAACGGCAGACAGTCAGACTACGACGAGAGTCACAAACAGTTGCTGCAGCTTCCTCATGTCTAGTCTGCAGACAAACTCTC